>NC_048303.1:86382040-86421300 GCF_013100865.1 Trachemys scripta elegans
GCTCCCAGTACTTCTGTTAGTCTCAAAGGTGCCACAGGACCCTCTGTTGCTTTTTACAGATTCAGACTAACATGGCTACCCCTCTGATACTAAACATATTGATGTAATTTTAGTTGCCCCAATGTAATTAAAAAAAAAACATGATCACCTCAATCTTTTTGTTTTTCTCCTTTACCATCTAGAAAACTGTAATAAAAAAAGGGAGAAGTCATTCATTCTATCAGACTCACTGGCCAAAAGGAAAAAGGGTTCAAGGAGAAAAGGGAAAACAAAAATTCAAAATTTCAAAAATCATTTCAGTTTCATTTTGCTTTCAGGGTTCCAGTAGAAACATTTAGCAGAAAACGACATTTTCCCACAATCAAACAAACAAAAGAAACCTATTGTTTTGTATGAAAATCTGTATTTCAGCAGGAAAAAATTTCAGCTGAAAATTTTTGGCCAACTCTAATTGTGAATGATGATTGATTTCTTGCATGATAACTGTTATTGGAAATACGTTTGATGGTACAAAAAATCTATTGTCAAGGTCTGAGAAATCCATAAATAAGAGTAGCAAGGAAATAATTTGCCACCATATGTACTCAAGCATAATGACAAAACCATGCTATGACTTTTAATCAACCCTACATGAAGATTTTATTATATATTTTAATATAGAGAACAGTGTTCTTCTCATGTCCTAGCTCATTTCAAATCCGACCTGCCCCTGGCCCTGGCCCTGGCCCTGCCCCGCCTTTTCCCACCCCTGCACCGCCCCTTCCTGCCCCCATTCCACCCCCTTTCCCCAAGTCCCCACCCCTGCCCTGCCTCTTCTCTGCCTCCTCCTCTGAGAGCGCCACGTCCCCGATCCTCCTCCTCCCTCCCGGAAAGTCCTAAGCGCTGCCAAACAGCTGTTAGGCAGCGGGGGCAGGGGAGTTCTGGGAGGGAGGAGGAGGAGCGGGGATGTGGTACGCGAGATGGGGGAGAAGGGGAGGGGAGCTTGGCTGCCAGTGGGTGCAGAGCACCAACTAATTTTTCCCCATGGGTACTCCAGCCCTGGAGCACCAACGGAGTTGGCGCCTATTCTTTCCAATCAATTGAACCAGTGGCTTGGCTTAGTCAGACTTGTGTTGCTATTTATTCAGTTTCTATTCCAATGTCTGGAAAAAAAATCCGAAGTGAATTTGAAACTGAAGGAGACACTGGTGGAATCACACTAGTCAAAAATCCATTCTCATAGTTGTCCAGAACCAAGGGTTTCAGATAAGAAAGTTTGAACTGACATAATACTTTCATCTCCCACATATGTAGTTCACTGAAAGAGTGCCCCTTATCATTGTTATCCAAGAATAGAAGGGCTTTATCATTGTTCTATCTTTATTCACACCACAGTGGTTACTAGGGAGTTGTTTTCAAACCCTTTTTGATAGCACTCCAGCTACTGAGCCTCTAAGCTATAACTTTGTAAGGTAGCAGGAGTAGGCACAGGAAGTCTTACCATTCTGCCCTATGTTAATTGGAAAAGGAGAACATTGTGGCTTACCATTGTGTCAGTGAATGTACAGAAGATGTGATCACTAAGGTCCTGACTCTTGGACCCTTACTCAAGGGGCTTACATGCATGAATAAATGCTATTCAATGTGATTAAGGGCTGAACAATTGGATTCAAAAGCACTATAATATAAATAATTCTACCTATCTAATTCACGTGTATTAGAATCAGTACAATAATACCTAACCAGGCATCAGCCAACTGACTACTTAATTTGTTGATCATCACAAATATCTGCAATATTCACTCATATGAACTACAGCAAATTATTCAGGTGGACATCAGAATGCCCACATATTAATTTCACCCATCCTGGAACTAGGGTTGAAATCCTGACCCCACTGAACCAATAAAAATGTTGCCATTGACTTCACTGATGCCAGGATTTCACCCTAGATCACAATCAACCAGAAACAGTAAAGTACTGAGCAGAAGTAACCATTATTGCTATAAGTGCCAGGGCATAATATTTTCTCTTTTTTACTCCAAATCAGGCAGGACTATTCCAATAAACTAATTCTGGCTTGGTGTTAGTGAGAGAACATTTCTAAGATGAAAGACATACAGTTGCCTGAAAAAGTACTATATTGGGACTGTGGTGACAGTGTTTCACATGTTTTGTTCTGAAACCCTACCAATGGTTGCAGAGATAGGATACTCCACATATCCTCTGTCACATACTGGACATGTATGTCACTTTTTTTGTTTAATGATCTTTGAGCCTTTCCTATGTCTGGGAGGATCTCCTTGCTGAGCTAACTCCACCTGGAGTGCACCGACGGACTTGGTGTAAGACGCTGCATGTGCTCTGGGATGGTTGGTGAGACAAAGACTTGGTACTTTGACCCTGCATTTTGTTTTTCAGCAAATTAGCCTCAAATGGTTCATGCAACTCTATGATGATGGGCCTAATCCAGATCTCAGTGAAGACAAATAGAGCTGGATTAGCCCTTATATGAAAAACAATTTATTAGTAGCTTTAATTTAGCAACGAGTGCTCTGTCTTGTTATTCACACAGCTCCCCTGCTCTGCTCCAAGTCAAGCACAGAGCATTTCCGATTTGAAGAATTGCTTTCCCATAATTAAATGAAAAAGAGTTAGTTGCAGCCCTCTGCACAAATTACTACCCACTGAATGCAGAATAATGTATTATAAGTAGTACTACTTTATTCTATTTATTGTACAGGCATTGATGTGTATTGGATTTGTTCTATTTTAGAGACAGTACCATGGTAACTAGTCTCTCTCTTGACAAAGGCCTTATGTCAGAGCAGAATAGGAGTACGCAGAAACTGAACTTCAGGTAGCCAGTGAAATCAAGGCTGCTAGCACGAGGCTCACCCCAGAATCACCAGAAAAAACAAGCTGGTGTTGTGTCTGTGTCCTTTTGAATGTATTGCTCACTGGAGACTCATGGATTAGTTGTATGAGAACAAAGGCAAAGGGAGAATAACGTTTTCTTATTCTAAGGCAGAACTGATCAAATCTTTGCTGCATTTGCTTGCAAGATAACAGTGTGCATAATTTTTAACAAATTATGATGAAGAAGAGGGATTGTTGACATAGATTAGTTATTAACAAGGTTTTAAAGGGACAATATCCACATAACACATTTATTTTAAAAATTAATATCCTTAACCAATGTTGCTAATAACATCTGAGATAATTAACAATGAGAGACATGTAAAATCAAATATATTTTTCCATCTTTGTGTGGTTACAGCACTCAGTTTAGACATCAGTCAGTTTCATTATTGTTTAAAACACTTTCTACTGATTTTCATTTCTGGTTGTCATTCAATAGCACAGTTTGGGTTTCACAACACTACAAGTGAATACTTACATAAGAATGGCCATAATGGGTCAGACCAATGGTCCATTTAGGCCAGTATCTTGTCTTCTGACAGTAGCCAATGCCAGATGCTTCAGAGAGAATGAACAGAACAAGGCATGGGGTTGCAGCCCTGAAATCTTGGCTAATAGCTATTGATGGACCCATGCTCCATGAACCTAATTATTTTTTGAACCCAGTTATACCTTTCGTCTTCAGAACATTCCCAGGGCAACAAGGTCCACAGGTTGACTCTTCATGGTTTAGATACTTGACTAGGGCTCAGGAGACCTGGGCCACGGACTGTGTGATTTGAGCAGAGTCATTTAATTTTTCTGTGCCTGGGTTCCGCATCTGTAAAATGGGAATAATAATACTGCCCTTTCCCCACCTTGTGTCTTCTTGTATATGTAAACAGTTAACTCTACCGAGTAGGGAACTGTATATTTGTACAGCAGATAGCACAAGGAGACTGATCTCAGTTTGGGCCGCTGGGTGTTACTGTCATACAAATAATGAATAATATTTATATACAGTTTTTACGTGTACCTCCTGCTTTTCAACCAAATTCTAAGTTCTGTGACTACAATTAAGCCTCCCTTTCAAACATGCTTTCAATGGGACAATCAGCCACACCCAGTTCAGTTTGTAGCCCTTTCCTCAGGGCACTGTTTTAACATCAACACACAATCAAAAGGCAATATGAAATAATACAAAAAAGCAACAATCCTATTCTTAACTGAGATTGTGGGATCCCCTGGCCTCCGGTAGTGAACAGGTCTAGATCTTCTAGCTGAGAGGGTCCCCAGGGCCTGCTTGCCCTATCACAGCTTTCTGCTGCAACCACAGGAGGGTGTACTCTCCTCATCCTAGGCTTCCTCGGGGCACTGGGTCCCTCGTTTACACCCCCCCCCCCCAGCTGGGAATCAAACCCAAACACTAGATGATATCCAGCTGGGTCAGCTGCCTGCTGGGCTTCTCTCTAGACCAGAGAAAGTTGCTCCCAGTCCACCCTGGCCCTCAAAGGGGAAGACTGCCCTGTTACAGTGCAATACTCATGCAGGAAACATTTTTGAATGTTGTCTATGGTTCACAAGTGAAAGGAAGTTTAATGGCATCAGATTTGTTCCTAGCAAACATTAGTTCTGCTACAAAATTGCCACAGAATTCTGCACATCTTTGCTGTGTTTGCAAAAAAGCAGACATATTATAACTCGCAGGCAAGATTCACCACTGCTAATGCCCCAAATAGCCTCCTTGTCTCGTAACAAGAAAACTGTGCTGCACAAGCCAAAGCGGATGTGCACCAAAGCAGCTTGCGCAATGCTAGCTCCAAGTAGGGCTCTCAGTCCTTCACTGTGAAAAACAAGGACAACATTTACCACCATTGTGTTGTATTAAAGAAAAGAATACAATGTTTACTTAATGGCCTCCAAGGTACCAGAGGCACTGTTTGCCTTTCATCTGCTTTCTCTCATATAAACAATTTTTAGTCTAGTTTGTTAAATTACTGGTGCTAACAACATTTGTTGACATTGTTCCCAAACACAGTAACCAACACAAAGACATGACATCAGATGACCTGAACCTATGACGTTTTTGGTTGCAGAGTTATGGTCATAAGTAACAGTTTGGCAGGAATTAGAAAAACAGTCACCTGGTCCATTGAAACCCATTGTGGATGGTGGTAGGGAATATGAGCTTCGTATGCTCATCCTATTTTGCCTTTTAAAAGCTCCCACTTCCAGGTTGTGATTGTTTGAAATGGTAATTATAGGATTCGGGATGTCAGCAGAGCTCTTACATGAATAACTTGAGTGCAGAAAAATCACTTGAATTAAAAGCCAGTTTTAGAAATAGCAATCAAATGCAACAAAAGCAAAATGCGCAAATGTCTTACATGCAGGAATACTGCTGGGCAACCAGGTCTCTGAGTTTCATTGTTACCCACTCTGTTGCTAGGAGACGGAAGGACTATACTTTTAACATCTCTGTAATTGCTGGGGGATCTAGTAATTGGTTTGTGTATGTGCGTGTGTGCTGATTCCCAAAATATCTCAAAAAAGTGACTGATTGCAGTGTAGTGAGTTGAGTAAGATGCTAGAGGAACCTGCAAATGGTTGAGATGATTAAGCCTAGGTCAACAACATAATTGGAGGTTGAGAGAGTAGGCATCTGGGGCAGCAGGGCTGAATCTGCATCTTTCTGAATGCTCGCACTGTCAGCTTGTGTGGTTACAACGGGCTAACCTCAGAGTTGGATAAGTGAGTGAAAGGCACGGTGACTGCTTGTGCCTTTGAGTAGTGTTTAAATAGCCTATGGAACAATGTAGATTAAATCTGTTCACAACACAAGAGCCAATCAGTACAATAAAGCCAGGACAGATATCTCTGTGTTTTAATCTCACAATCATTAAAGTAACAAAAACCATGCCACCGTGTGCTTTATTAACTGACTTGCAGGAATACTGTGCCTAGCAGAGAGGGTGCAGGTACAGGGAGCCTTTTCCCTCCCCATCCCATTCTGTGGAGAGCCAGTCACTATCTTGGTTCTGGTATTCCCAGCAATCAGGCCTGGATGAAGTGCCAGCAGCCATGCTAGGAACCCTAACAAGGGCCTGGAGGGGTGAGGCTAAGGCAAGAATATGAAGCCACCCCGCTCAGCACCAGCAAAGTTGGGCTGATGCAAGGGGCTGAAGGGCTGTACGCTGCTGCACCCTGTTAGAGAAGGAAACAGATGCTACTTGTATGTGTACCCCTCCCCAGCACTGCTGGAGGTATTGTGCCTGCAGCAGGCACAAGTTCTCTGAGAGCAGCTACAGGTGTGCAGACCCGCTCCAACACCCTCACCCAGGGCAATAGCATAAAACAGCTCATTAGATACAGAAGGTGTAGTTACTGAGCTACTTTATCATCACTGGGAAATCAGTGCCTGCAGAAACAAAGCTATTGTATGTATTGTATGAAAGGCCAGCAGAAAATGTCATAACATGCAACGAGAAGACAATACAGTGTTATTTATTCACACAGGACTCAAGTCACACATGCCAGGGCTGCCTTTCACCTCTGTAAGTCAGGGAGGTATCTGGTGCCCTCAGGCACTCATAGGTGTTTCCAGGGTTTACTAGCATGCACTCCCCTCCAAGATCAGTGCAGGGAGGGGGGTGCTAACTCCTTACAGTCATGTGACCTCTACTACTACAGAAGTGTTTGGTGATGCACAGTGCTGAGGAGTCCCCATGCCCTACTCATCTGGGAGCATGCAGGTTTAAGATGGTCAGAACCACAGGTGTTAGGTAGAGAGCTTGTTCTCATTCACCTGAGATAAAGCGGCTTCATCTGCAATATGTTGAGTGCTTTCATCTAGCTCAGAGAAAACTTAACTCTTTTCTCCCTGTTTCAAATGCCAAATCTTGATTCTCTCAGGAGACCATATAAAAGAATTGAAAGAGCTTTTTATAACATAATTCACCAAAAAGCCACAGACTGTCTGAGGGCGACATCAAGTCATGGCTCAATCCAGACCTAGCAGAGCTTGTCTAATGTCTGGTGATCCTGTAGCTGATAACCTGCAGAAGCCTCTTCATTCCTTCCATGTTCTGTAGTTTGAGTAAAAGTAAAGCATCATGCGATGTCCCAAAGTGATAGGTTTCAGAGTAGCAGCTGTGTTAGTCTGTATCCGCAAAAAGAAGGTGCCACAAGTACTCCTGTTCTTTTTCCAAAGTGATAGTTACTCTGGTGAAACATGGCAATTTATAACATAACAACTGACACACACACACACACACACACAGAGGTATCTGCACTGATAACAAGTGACAGGCCTTTCCAATTACTACACAGGAGATTTGTTTCATGAATGATGCTTTAATAACTATAGATCAAATCCAAATTAATGCAATAAATAGTTTGGATCGCAGCAAGAGCTCTGTCTTGTGTCCAGGCTCCTGTCCCAGGGACAGCTAGTGGACTGCTGAAGAGGAAGTGCCCTTCTAGCAGCAGTGGCTGTGCTGCTGCTCTGCAGCTACCCAGCTTTGCCTCTCCCAAGGAGAGGATCAGTGAATCCACTCCCACACTGCCATCGGATGCCATGGAGGACACTGGAAAGGAGTATCAGGGGGTAGCCGTGTTAGTCCGTATCTACAAAAACAATAAGAAGTCTGGTGGCACCTTAAGCTTATGCCCAAATAAATCTGTTAGTCTTTAAGGTGCCACCAGACTCCTTGTTGTTTTTACTGGAGAGGAGGTGGTACTTTCCCCATTTTCCCAACTTGAGGGGTGAGGTCTAACCTGAAAGACCAAAATCCTGGGAGCTCAGACTGGGAGACAGCAAGCATCCACCTGGAGGCACTAGAACTGACTGACGGCTCTGAACCTGAGTTGTTAAACCCAGCTACAGGACCCCGTTAGTGTTGACGGAATCCCCACTCCCAGGGCAAGCAAATAGGAGGTGGATACTGCATAACATCCCTGGTCCTTGCCCCCACCAATCACCTTATTTGGGGCGCTATGACTGAGGCCAGACTGTTACCCCAGTGTTACCTACAGGGCTAAAGGAGTCTCCAGGATCTGTGTGTGGGGAAAACAGAGGTCAGGATCCATGGAAGAAGGGCTACTACTGCAAAACACAGGTCTCTGTGTCCTGAGGACTGGTCATGCTGGGATGGAGCTTTGCTATGCAGGAATAAGGGTCACGAGGAAGCTATAGGATTTGACTAATTTAACTCCCAGTGATGAAAAAATAATAGAATTCTGAAGAAAAAGCAGTTGGGTGGACTATATTGCGCGCTGTTTCCTCTCAAGAGGAGGGAATCTTATTTAGCAGCTAGGGTGCAGGACTAGGTGTCAAGCATTCTGGGTTCAATTTCTGGTTCCATTATTGCATACCTTATACATTAATGTGAGTGTAATACTACTTATCTACTTATAGAGGTGCTATGAGACTATGCATCTCCTCAGTAATAAGAAAGGAGAAACATACCAAGAATTAAGAACACTTACCAGCTGAAAGAAAGAGCAAAGCAGAAAGCAACAAAATGGCTCTGCCACATTTAAAGACCCAGAACTGCATGCTGGGAAATATGTTGCAATTGGAAGACAACCCTGCACTGAGGGCAGGGCCACCCAGAGGATTCAGGGGGCCTGGGGCAAAGCAATTTCGGGGGCCCCTTCCATAAAAAAAAGTTGCAATACTATAGAAAACTATATTCTCGTGGGGGTCCCTGCAGGGCCCGGGGTCTGGGGCAAATTGCCCCACTTGCCCCCCCCCCCACTCCCCTGGGCAGCCCTGACTGAGGGAGTTAGCAGGGTCCAGATAGTCATAAAGGAAAGTGCTCCTACCCAGAGGATTCTATCTCTATGGTCCACACCAGGGGTAGGCAACCTATGGCACGCATGCCAAAGGCGGCACACAAGCTGATAATCAGTGGCACTCACACTGCCCGGGTCCTGGCCACTGGTCCAGGGGGGCTCTGCATTTTAATTTAATTTTAAATGAAGCTTCTTAAACATTTTAAAACCCTTATTTACTTTACATACAACAATAGTTTAGTTATATATTCTAGACTTATAGAAAGAGACCTTCTAAAAAGGTTAAAATGTCATACTGGCATGCGAAACCTTAAATGAGAGTGAATAAGTGAAGACTAGGCACACCACTTCTGAAAGGTTGCCGACCCCTGGTCCACACCATCATAAGTGATGTTTGTAAATTGGTTTGAGGTTCTGAACTAAAAGGTGCAAATTTGTTCATCCTTATTATTCCAGCCTCAGCAATTCTGACTTTGCAGGACCGCTTGTTTGAAATCAATGAAGTTATTCTGTGTTTCTAGCAGTGTGACTGAGAACAGAATTTGAACCCATGGATTTACATTGGTAACTTGTCTTCTGATTTGTTTAATTCTTGCGTTTGTTGATATCACCATTTGCTGTTAGTCTTAGTTGTGTCACCAACCTCCCAAATCAGCTTCTACCCTGGCTGAGTGGCAGATTCGATCACTTTTCACTCTGTAAATGTTCTCTCATATGAAAATACATTTCCCTCTTTTCATCAGAGGAAGCAGTAACTTTCTACATGTATTTAAACCAACATAATTCCATCATCATGTAATGGCAAAGCTGGCATGTCTTTGAGAACAATATAAGCCCTGCCTGCAGAACCACTTTGGACTAGTAGATGTCAGTCAGGGACTGGTACAGAACATCTTGCACAAGCATAAAATGCTTCTTCTCCCCATAGGCCTAGTAATAGTCTTTAATAAGAGTCTTTAATAAGAGGCACAGAAAGTACACTGAAGTGGTTTGGCCCATCTCTGCTTTACTTGCATGTTCTTATTTTTGCTTTGAGCTCACAAATTGAAGCAGTAAACATAAAGAAGTTGCCAAAAGATGCTAACATATATTCAGCTGTTTTGCACTGTATTTTTAATTAACATGGTTTCTAATTGGAACATGACTTTGAGCTCTAATCTTTCCTCATCCACCTCTTCCTCTCCCCTATGTACACATATCATGCACTTTGTTAAGAGCTTCTTCAGAATGCGCTCAAGACGGGAGTTCCTTCTGCTTTCAGCAGCCTTTTGGTTCTCTATCTTGGCTCAATTCTATTTTTTTGGTGATTTGTTGTTGATGGTATATTTTTATATGCATATCATGGTCAGCCCAAGAATCTAACATTAGCAATTCCCTCTTTTATTCATTGCATGACAGCTACAATACTGCAATACTTGTGATCACAGTACACTACCCTACTGTAGCCAAAGGGGCTTCATGCAGTTACAAGGATCAGTCCACACTCAACAAATTGCAGGTCAAAGCCTTAGATGGCAAACTCTTTGAAGCAGTGATTGTGTCATGTCTTTTTATTTGCTATGTTTGCATAGATTCTAAGGCCGGAAGGGACCACTGTGATCATCTAGTCTTATCTCCTATATACCACAGGCCTTAGCACTTCCCCAAAACAATTCCTAGAGCAGAGCTTTTCGAAAAACATCCAGTCTTGATTTAAAAATGGTCAGTGACAGAGAATCCCCCACAACCCTTGGTAAATTGTTCCAATGGTTAATTACTCTCACCATTAAAAATGCACATTTTATTTCCTGTCTGAATTTGTCTAGCTTCAACTCCCAGACACCAGATCATGTTATACTTTTCTTGGCTAGATCGAAGAGCCTATTATTAAATATTAGTTCCCCATGTAGGAACTTAGAAACTGTAAGCAAATCACCTATTAATCTTCTGTTTGTTAAAATAAATAGATTGAGTTCCTTGAGTCTAGCACTACAAGGCATGGTTTCTAATCCTTTAATCATTCTCATGGCTCTTCTCTGAACTATCATCAATCTATCAATATCTTTCTTGAATTGTGGGCACCAGAACTGGATACAGTTTTTCAGTAATGGTCACACCGTGTAACCAAATACTGAGGTAAAATAATTTCTGTACTCCTTCTTGAGATTCCCCTTTAGATTGCATTAGGTCTTTTGGCCACAGTGTCACACTGGGAGCTCATATTCAGATGATTATTCACCCCATGCCCCAAATCTTTTTCAGAGTCACTGCTCCCAAGGATAAAGTTCCCCATCCTGGAAGTATAGCTTACATTTTCTGTTCCCAGATGTATACATTTATATTTAGCCATGTTAGTGTTGCCAGTACCCAGTTTACCAAGCAATCTAGATTGCTCTGAATCAGTGACCTGTCTTCTTCATTATTTACCATTCCCCCAATTTTTGTGTGAGCTGCAGACTTCATCAGTGACGATTTCATGTTGTCTTCCAGGTCATCATAAAGATGTTAAATAGCTAATGGCTAAGAACTGTGTCTAGAGGTACTCTACTTGAAACAAACCAGCTCAGTGACGGATTGCATTAACAGTGACATTTTGAGACCTATCAGTTAGTCAGTTTTTAATCCATTTAATGTGTGCCATGTTAATTTTATATTGTTCTAGTTTTTAAATCAAAATGTCGTATGCTACCAAGTCAAAGTGTATTATATCAACCTAATTACCTTCATCAACCCAATTTGTAAGCTCATCAAAAAAAGCGAACAAGTTAGTGAGACAGGATCTAGTTTCATTAAACCCATGCTAATTTGCCTTAATTAAATTACGCTCCTTTAGTTCATTATTAATTGAGCCCAGTGTCAGCCTTTTCATTAGCTTGCCTGGGATCAATGTCAGGCTGAGAGGCCTGTAATTACCCAGGTCATCCTGTTTACCCATTTCTAAAATTGGCACAACATTAGCTTTCTTCCAGGCTTCTGGAATTTCCCCAGTGTTCCATGACTTATTGAAAATCAACATTAATGGTCCAGCGAGTTCCTCAGACAACTTTTTTAAAACTCTCGGAGGAAGTTATCTGGACCTGCTGATTTAAAAATGTCTAGCTTTAGTAGCGCATGTGTACCATCCTCCAGACATACAGGTGGAATGGTCAGAGTATTATCATCACCATATGACGAGATTATGTAATCTGTTTTTTCCCCAAACACAGAACAGAAATATTTATTGAACACCTCTGCCTTTTCGGCATTATTATTGATAATTCTGCCATTTCCATCTAGCAATGAACCGATACCATTGTCAGGATTATTTTTGTTTCTAATACATTTAAAACATTCGTTTTTATAGTCTTTAACTCTACTGGTCATAATTTCTCCTTGTATCTTAAAGCTGCCTTCAATTCCCCTCTATACCATGCCAGCTTTTAAACCAGCACTGCTTTCTCATTGGTGGGATTGTGGCTTTTTGGCCATCTGGTAAAATGTTCTTAAATGATTCTCAATTATCATTGAAATTTTTTGGATTAAAATCATCCTCCCAGAGGGTTTGGCTGTTAATTATTATTTGCTTTGTGAAACTGGCCTTATTTAAGTATCATATATATATTACTGGTCTGGACTTTATTTTGCTTGCACATTATAAATATGACTAGGTCATGATTGCTTGTACTTAAGCTACCATTGACTTTTGATTTCTATGAAAAACAGTTCCTCTTTATTTGTTAGGACAAGTCTAACATAGAATTCTCCTGTGTTGGCTACAACATTTTTTGAGTTAGGAAATTGTCATCTATAATGTTTAAAAATTCCAAGGATGTTTTAGTAATGGCAGCATGAAACCTCCTGCATATGTTACTCAAATTGAAGTTCCTCATGGTCACATTCCCACCCCCCCTAAACTTTGTAGATAGGTGCATAAGGAGATAGTCATTCTGTTCCCCAGTGTGATTTGGTGGTATATAGCTAGGGTGACCAGACATCCTGATAAAATCGGGACCACCCCAATATTTAGTTGTTTGTCCAATGTACAGTCGGAACACCATTTGTCCTGATATTTTGGCGCGGGGCTGGAGTGGATTGGTCACTAGCTGGAAGGCTCCCACGCAGCTCCTGGGAAGTGGCTGGCAGGACCCTGTGGCCCCTAGGCACAGAGGTAGCCAGGGGGGTCTCCGAGTGCTGCGTCCACCACCAGTGCCAGCTCCGTTGAGGCCAATGGGAGCTGCGGGGGCGGGGCAGGGCCTGGGAACATGGGCCGTGCGCAAAGCCCTCTGGCTGCCCTTGACCATAAGAGCCAGAGGGACCTGCTGGCCACTTCTCCAGAGCTGCCCCAGGTAAGTGCCGCTGGGACCCCAACCCCACCTCAGGCAGGTCCATCTGGTTCTTAGAGTCCGGGGAAGTGAGGGGGCTCTGCGCGCTGCCTGTACCATGCAAGCTCTGCCTGTACCAGGCAAGCCCTGCCCCCTCAGCTCCCATTGGCATGGTTCCAGCCAATGGGAGCTGTGGAGCTGGCGTTAGTGGTGGTTGCAGCACATGGAGACCCTCCGGCCACCCCTGACCCTAGAACTTAGAGGGACCTGCCAGCCACTTCCCGAAAGCCGCCCCAGGTAAGCTCCGCTGGGACCCTCCCCTGCACTTCCTGCCCCAGTCCTCAGGTGAGGAGGCAAGCAGTGGTCCAACCAGGGGCAATGGGGCATGCATGACATGATCAGACACACACTGGGCCACCTTCCCCTTCCTGTTGGGGGCAGACCCATGCTGCACCACACAGCTCCTTCACCTGGCACCTCCCAGACCTGCTATGCCCAGTGTCCCCTGGACCCACTATGCCCAGTGCCCCTCCCATAACTCTTCCAACACAACACAAATGCACAGTGCACTGCACACCACCACTGCTGCCCAGCATCTTCCCCGCCACCCACAGCCCCACCGCAACTGCCCAGCACCCCACACAGAACCCCCCCACTCCCTAGTTCCCCAACACCCACAGATCTCCCCCACTACCCAGTGCCCTTCCCCACAGTTCCACCACAACTACATAGTGCGCCACACAGACCCCCACTGCCTAGCACCCCAAAACACACAAATCTCCCCCACTGCCCATTGCCCTCCACCCCCTCTCAGCCCAGCGCCCCACCACAGACTTCCCAGCCACTCACTCCCCCATGACCTGCCCCCTCCCCTGGTCACACTCACCGGCCCTGCTGGGAGGTGAGGTGACTGTCAGCTGGGCTGAGCCAGCCGCTCAGCCAGGGCTGGAACTGGGATCATGCGTCCCGGCCCCATGGCTTCAACTGGGGGCTGGAACCAGGGCCCTGTGCAATCGCCCTGTGGCTTCTGCCGGGGGCTGGAGCTGGGGACATGAACCCCTCGCAGGGGCTGCAACAGGGGCCATACACCCCCCCTCGCAGCTTCCTAGGGCTGTGCGTCCCCCTCCCTCATGGCTCCAGTCAGGGCTGTGCACCTATGTCTGCCCCCCAGCACCCAATGTGTCCTGATACTTTACTCTTGCGATCTGGTCACCCTATATATAGCAGACATCAACTGGTACCCCATCTTGTGCTATATCTGTTAGGACATTAATCCATAAGCATTCAAAATCATTTTCCTTTGAGTTATCCGTGACTTGGAAACAGGTAATACCCTTTTGACTTACAGTACCACTCCCCCTTACCCACTTGATCCTTCCGAAATAGCTTATAACCATTGATTTGAACATTCCACTTGTGTGAATCATCCCACATGGTTTCCATAATATCATGTAGATTGAATTTATGCTCATAAATGAGCAATTCCAATTCCCCTTGTTTGTTACCAGGCTTCTAGCATTTGGGCATAGTCAATTCAAGAATTTCTTCTCTTTTTGTCGTTTGGTTCTTCGATTAAATTTGTTCTCAACATCTCAGTTTTGTGCTCACCGAGTTCTCAGATCATCCCTTCCCTTTTGTTATTAATTTAACCCCCACCTGACTGCTCTAGGCAGCCCGTCCCTGAGGAAATTAGTCCACCTTCTACTGAGGTGGAGGCCATCCAAACTATACAGCCCTCTCTCCCCAAAGAAGGTGGACCAATGTTCCACAAAACCATAGCCCTGCACCCTACACCATTTACCTAGCCAGAATCTTCTGTCTTCTGTCTTCCTTTGCTAGAGGGACAGGAAGGCTCTCAGAGAAGGTTGCTTGGATGATAACTGCCTAGCACATATTTGGACCCAATGCATAATAAGTTTATTTTTTATTTTTATAAGTGATCCTGGAGGATCTAGTTTATCAGAGTATGATTGGTACTCTTCTAATTATTCAAATATCTTTTTATTATTTCACAGGCTTTTATTATTCTTTGTAACATGAACTTTTCCACTGACCTCAAAAGAAATTATGTCCATTAAAAAATACTAACAGGAGTAATCAATAAGATACTGTGAATGATTTTTTTAATAATACAGTCGTCAAGATTATTGATCTTACAGTTATTTGAAGCATTTAATACTCAGGGTTGACAGTCTTTTTCAGCACAAAATCAATTGTGAAAGTTTCTAAAACCATAGCAGCCACAGCAGTTGGGTTGAACATTCAATCCCCCCCCCCCACACACACACACACACACAAGTTTTTAAATAAGTTTATGCGCTCTAAGGAGAAGAAAGAAACAGGAAGGGTAAAGGGATTTCTGAATACATTATTAATATGTCAAAGACACAGCTGACAATCTTTCGCAAACCATCCTTATATAAAGTCACACATAGTGAGTATGCTTGACTAGCAGTTTGTGGTAGGGAGATAACAAAAGGCTTTAACAAACCATTGCAGTTTGTCCAACACTCACTGAAAATACTGAGATGATCTGCAAGCTTGTTAGCCTCTTTAAGGCGTACCTATGTGCAGTCAAAATCAAATTTCATCATTACAGTTGCTGGGGACCAAAGATAATAAAAACAAAGCCAGTAATAGGAAAACATTAAGTTAAATCTCTCATTTGTGGCGATACTCTAAGTGTGCTGTGCATTTATTAGCACTGCTCTTAGCCAAGTAGGTGCTACAGAACTACAGCTATGACAATTTCTTGCTTTAGCAGATGATCCCGGATCAAACCTTCATGATCCTGAGTAAGGACTTCATCCAGTATTCCTGTTGCTGGCAAATCTCCCCCTGATCAGGTCCTAAGGGCCTCATGGTCTCCTCCACCTGATTGGCAATAAGCAAGGGTGCAGCTCTTTGCTTTATTAATTCCTGCTGCATGCCTGACATCACCATCCTTGAGAGGAGTACTGCATAAGCTGGGCGACCAGCTGCTACATGGTACCTTGGGCCGCTGTGTTGCTAGAGAGGTGGAGGAGTCCAGTTAGCACAACTGTGTAAACTGTCACATTGGCCTGGTCTATACTAAAGAAATTAAACCAGTTATAACCCTTAGAATGTTTGCAGAACGCTGCATATACATACAGAAATACCCCAACCAATGTAATACTCAGCTAGAAGAGGTTATCTTTCAGCAGGGTTAATAACTAGTTAAAGCTTAACTAGTTCAGTGTCAGCGTGGACACAGACAAGCTGTAACAGTTTAACTAGGCCTCCCACTACTGTCTCACAGTGCACATATGTGGCCTTGCAACATCACCTAGAATGTATGGCCAGGTTTATGTGAAGTGGTTTAAGACAGCTCTAGTGTGGATAAGGGGAAAAACATAAACCCACTCAGCATGGGGAGTGTGGATTCAATTAATCTTTTCCACTTCAAGTGGTTCAGTGTATCCAGTTCAATCACAACCAAGTCAGTTCTCTAGTGGAGTCAAGGCCATAATGGCTAGGAGTTTCATTTCAACAACCAAGATTTGATGGTATGGCATACTCCTGCTCTATCTGCATCCTGCATAGTCACCATGAAATGGTATAATATTACCCTAAGGGTATGTCTATACAGCCCATGGAAGCAAACTGAAATCCACCCCTATCCTTAAGCTTCAGAGGCCGATCTTCAGCCTGCGCCACATCTTCAAAGCGCTGTCTAGACAGCTCTTTGTAGAGTGCTAACGGGAGCCTGGCCGGCCCAAGTCTGTCATGCCACACTAGGAGGCTCGCTTCCCACTGACTGAATGATACATTGACAACTAATTTACTAGCACAGATCTTGATGCTATTTTCATAGCATTAGACTGGCCTTGTGTCGGGCTGCTCTTTGCTTGATAATTTCCCCTCAGACTTTTAGAATGACAGCCAGCTCCTGCAATCTCAAGCAGATCTCTTGGCAAAGCCAAACAGTTATAGCCATAGAGTGGCTTTCCTATTGGTATCCTTTAAATCTGAAGGCCTCATGTAATGCCGTCAGACTTCAGTTGTTGGCAGGTGGGATTGAATCTGGAGCTTAGTGCATGAGCCTCTACCACCTGAGCTAAGAGCCAACTGGCTGGTAGCTAAGGCTGTAGAGCAAACTCATTAATCTCGCTGTCTCTCTCTAAGTGGTCTCGGTGCCACTAGATAGGACAGAACACCACACTCAGAAGGTGTGTATGTTACACTTGGGTAAATCAATAACCTACAGTGGGATCTTCAATTAGGCAGCTGAAGCCATGTTGAATATATAAACACTGCTTTTTTTATATATTACTATTTATGAGTTTCAGCTACTATACAGGCTGGCCTGGAATTAATGCTACATTTGTTCACAACATTTGAATACTACATTGGGACAAGGAAGAAACCCAAACTCTAATCTTCGCTAGTTTATTAATGGTGCTGTGGATTATGAGACACATTTTGAAAACATGCACATAAACTGTATCCAGAAAATACTTTCACCTACTGATAAGCACCTTATTGCAGGACAGCATATGCTATATGGATAACTGTATGACAAACAAGTATTCACATGCACATGTACCCAAATGTGCAAATTTTCCAATGGGTTCACTTTAGGACTTTTTTTTTAAATAGCCCTATTTGTGTAAATACAGGTAGAAAATTTCATAACTGTTTCGTATGTGATGCTTCTTTCATCTCATAGGAGTATAGTACCTCTATGGAACTGTTTTTTATCATTATTTTAGACTGTAAATATGTCACATTTCCAAGCACATTTAGCCATTCATTATTACGTTTTTTAAACAGGATTCAAATAAAAGAAAATACCACACAATGTTTCATGAAAATTGTATACATTTTTAAAGTAATCATCATTGTATCACTTACAGTCTCTCTTTTGGATGACACTGTTTATTGAAAGACATCATTTGTATTAAATACACTGTAGTACAAGAGACTTTCCATGTCATGTTGACAGAAGCTGGTCACATGATTCACAAACAAATCTTTTAACACTGATACTCAGGCATCACTTCAAAATCAGCCAAGATGCAATGGATCTTCTAAAGCAATGAATTTCTATAACAAACTGCAAAACAAGAACCACTAAATATCTGCACAGAGACATCACAGTGTAAAAAAAAAAAGAAAAAGAAAGGAGAAAGATAGCTCTAAACACCAGGTCACAGTTTTAGTGACAAATATAGAGATCTATATTTATAAGTAGGTATCTCCCTCTCTCTCACTCTCAAGAGAGAGAGAGAGAGAGAGAGAGAGAGTGGTATCTAGAAATATACATATATATACACGAAGCATAGGTAGAGAGCAGGGCTGGGGCAAATATTTCATAATAAATTGAATCTTTCTCTATTGGTGATGTAATTAAACATCCACACTGAATTGAATTACTTGTATATAAAATTCTCAGCTGCTTGTTCGACATTTGTTTTTCTTTATGTTACAGAACAATACATATAAGCTGCAAGATATAGGCCTCTGAAAAGATTTTATTTGATTTTTATTTTCTTATGCCTTCCTGCCAAATAGCCTTGCCAGAAGCAGCTTCTGCTATGCTTGCCCAAAGTATTCTGTGTTTATAAAATACATTTCAGCCAATCTTCACTCAGAACTTTCTACAAGCAAACAAAAAAAACCATAGACCTGGCCTAGAATGCATAGACAAGAAAATAATATACCCATCATTTCCCATTTCTTCTCCTGAGACGTACTTTAAAAAGATGGCAAAATAGTCACTTGGTTGCTGAAATTCACAGTGTTTTCCCTGCAACATTGTAGACTTTTTTTTGCTTCATATTTGTGATGAATGTAGCAAAAAAATAAAATAAAATAAAAATTAACTAAGGCTCTTCAAGGACCTCTTGACTCAGAGCAGCAGTGGTTCATCCCAACCCTGACAACAAGAAAATACAGCTTCCTGTGCTATCAAAACCTTCATCTTCAACCACAAACCCCAACCCCCTCCCCACCCACTCCCACATTCTTACAGCAATATTTGAATTTCTTTTACAGGCTGTAACAACCTGGAGACAGTCTTGTTATTACGTATATGCACTATAACTTAGTCAGCTAGTGACTTGATCGCTTTATTGGGGTGTTTCTTTTATCTTTAAAGTGTTCTGTGAAAGTCTATATCGAGCACAACAAAAATATCTCCAAAGAGCAGAAAGAGAGAGAGAGAGAAGTAAATGGCAGTTATTTATTGAACAGCAGATAATATATAAATATATTGGTTTATAAATCAAAATGAATGAACTCCTATGTAAAAAGAAGTTCCATCATGCATCATGGGGTGCTGTTGCTTTACAAATACTGTTCGCTACAGCTGGTTGCTGAGTTCTGCAGATTTACTGAGGGTGAAGGAGAGAACGTGGGAAATTCCTAATACTAGCTGCTGCTATTATTACTGCAGGGTTTTGGAGTTCTCACCATTGTTCTACCAGTTGTGTTGCAAACTGAAAATTCCAGCTCATTCTTGGAATTATTTTGTAACTGAAGAGAAGTGCAAAATGCCAATGGAGCTGTAGTACTGCTGTTGAACAATACAACAATAATAGCACAAAAACAGAAATTATTTTAAACCAAACTTTCTTCTAGGAAGTTTGAAGCCAATCTGTTCATTGCTCTGTGAGAAATCAATGAATATTAGACAATAACGGAGGGATTGCTTTTATACAATCATTTGGAAAAAAATGTTGATTGTTAAAAATATCTCTGGCATTCTAGTATTTCCTCCACCCATGCGGAACTGCATTTACATAAAAAGTTAAATCTTATAAACATAGAAAAAGAAATACCAAAGGAAAACAGGATTTTGGTTATTTAGCGGACTTTATTAATAACATTGTACCCTAATTATAATCTGTTAGAATACATGTATATGTAAATTTATACATATACACACAATCACACATATTGTATATGCATGTCTGCATATGTATAAATCAAATATTTATAACACACATATACATATATGTATATACCATGTATATATACACTCCCTATGTAAACACACATATATATAATATATATTATATAATATATATTATATATATATCATCGGTTTGTAGCATAGTCCAAAAGATTTTGTAATGAGCCTGATTGTCATATTTGCTCAGTGTACAAGATTTAGCTGAAGTTGCAAGCATGACAAATGTCTATACATACATTCACCCCTCATTGCCATTTGAACATATTTCTTTTTCTCTTTTCCACTCATTTTGCTACACTTACACCCCCTTATGAATAAATGCAAGAACTGGTTTAGCATTAGTTAATAGCTAGTCTACATTGATTATAGCTTTTATGGACTACTGTTCACATGTGTGATATAGGCCAAGTTTATTCATATTTTTGGCTCTGTAGAACATTTGGTCCTTTAAGTTTGACATACTGATATGCTGTTGCACAGTGTATTCTAACACACTATATTTTCCCCATACATGACTCTAGTATGCTCTTTTAGTAATGAAAAAAGGATGCCATTAGATCAAATTGTATTTTTTTCTTCATTTTTGGTATACATTCTATTAGTTCTTGCAAAACCTACCTGTTTGCTTTCAGGTTAGGGCGATTGCCCAGAGAGAACAATATCTTGGAGACAAAAAGGATACATTTTTCTAAAGGGCATAAGAAACTATGACAGAATACAACAGGTAGGAGTTTTGTACCTCCCTTCCCCAACACACAACCCTTCCCTCTTCACACTAAAAGTATAGTCTCAGTGGACTCTTGCCACTTTACATTTTCTTTTCCACTTTCTGTTATATTGAAACTGAGTTTCTTAAAAACATAAAACTCAGGCCCTCAAGAGAATGGGTTTCCCTGAATGTTCAATTTTTTTCTAACAGGGCTATTGCTATTCAAACTTCTAAGACAGCCCAGATAAAATCTTAAAGCCCATTTTATATGAGTCTTCCTCTGGCTTTTTTTTTTTTTTTATTTCCAGTTCTAGTGGTTCAGAAATAACATCTGGTTTATTAAAGAAATACTGCATATGGCTTTATAGTTACATCGTTAAGTTTATTTTTAATGCTTTTTTTCACTGACATAGAGGAGGGTTCAATTCCATCACTGTCCAGTCAATTGTTTTATTTCTGAAAATGTTCAAAATCTCTATGAACTGGCTTTAAAAGCCACTGAAGGAAAAAAGAAAGTGCTTTAATAAATAATATATGCAAGCAAATTATATATTAACATATTATGGGAACACTTACAAAAATAAAATGCTTAACGTATTAAATAAAATAACCACAACACAAAGATGAAGAACTACTACTACTCTTTGATCTGGCTCATAATATTTAAAAAAAAAAA
Organism: Trachemys scripta elegans; assembly: GCF_013100865.1. NCBI lineage: Eukaryota > Metazoa > Chordata > Testudines > Emydidae > Trachemys > Trachemys scripta. The sequence continues at coordinate 86,403,319 of NC_048303.1, forward strand.
AAAAAAAGACAATTTTTTGCAGCAAGGCCCCCTCACAGAGGGAGGCAAATGTTCTTGAGGAACAGGTAAGATTTATTTCCATTTGTAAGAGTTCATAAGAAAAATAATCCTAAATCTAAATTGTAAATCTTCAGCATCTGTTTGAAAAATAAACATAGATGCCCATGCACTTGCCATCAGCACAGTGGCCATGCATATACTGTATGCACACAATGCCTTTCCAACCAGACATAAATAAATTACAGAACAGTGGATGCTGGGAATGACACCACTAGATCAACCAGAAATTGGTGCTGAACTCAGGGTCTGTATGCTATAATATCAAGTGATAACCACAGGATCATATCTAGCGGTCTAGATTAAGTCCAGGGACTTAATTCTATCATCCCCTGCCATGGATCAAACATAATCTACTATTTCCATGTTTTAGATTATTTGCGTCGTATCATATCTGTAACAATGTAAAGACATCTGAATGTAGCTAATGACCTCCATTAGCTCCCTCTAATTAAATATGTTATACCTTTATGGATTTGCTATTCCTATCAGGGTGTACAACAAGATGAGCAATAGTTTCTGCACAAAGGGCATTAATCGACGAAGACCATGCACAATTTTGCTTGCACAGTGAAAAAACGGGAATGGAGAAGGACAGCAGTAGGAATATGCTGCCTGACAAGCACTGTATCTACAGCTTGCCTCAGCATCTACAACTTGTCCTGTCTGATCAAAGTCCTCAGCTTCAACACTTGACCCTGAAATGCATACTGTACATTAATCAGCCTAGCTTCAGCCTGTATTACCAAAGGCTGGAGAGCACTTTTATACCAGTGCTATCACAATATCCTACTCTAAGACAAGTTGAGGGATTGTATTTAGCTTATCATAGTATTGTGTAATCTAGTGCAATGCAGGCAGCATCCTTTTCTTTTTACCATAGACCATTGTACTGGATCTGATGATGAAAAGTGCTAACCAAGCACACTCTTTAAACAATCCCTTTACTCCTCAGACAGACTCCCAGAGGAAAGCACAGAATCCTTTCCTTCCATTAAATCATTTCAGTGTTTTTGAGCGGGGTTGGATGCCATCTAATCCCATAGTTCTTCCATATAGTGGCTCACACAATGCTGTTTTCTTTCTATCTGGCTTTATCTCAACTAGAAATAAGCTTCCCATAGAGAACACCAATCTTCTTTTTCCACCCATACGCTGAAGCAAAAAAAGTAGAGGTGAATCAAGAGAAACTCCCAGTATCTGTACAGCAGAAGTCACAAAGTTCGAGTCAAATATTTTTTTTCCCTTTTTTCATCCACATCAAAGGCATGAGTACAACAAGGCATTGTTAGTTGTGGTGGGCAATCTGGAGTGTCTGCTGATATAACAGATCAGGTTTTTAAGGCCTTTGTCTATGCAGAGTTACAATAACGCAGAAGCCAGATTGAATAGAAGGAGAGAGAAAAAATGAGAGAAACAGAAAGAGAAAGAGAAAAGAGATACATTTCAATAATGTCAAAAAAGTCAATACTGTGTCTACAGATGGAGAAGTGCACATTGCTTGCCCTTTGAAAGCTTCTCCGCATCTTTGTCATTACTACTGTCAGAGTTAAGAACATATTTTGATGGAGTTCAGTGGCCGTTGAACACATTCATTCACACAGCCCATAAGAGGAAATGCTAGGAGGCTCTAGCCTAGAATATCCAGGTAAACTGGAGAAGCCTTGGCCAAGTTCTGAAGGAGGGAATGGATTTCTTTGATGTTGAGCCTCATGTGAGGCTCCCGTTGCCAACAACCCAGCATCAAGTCGTACACTTCCTTTGGGCACGTACGAGGTCGCTGCAGAACTCGGCCCTGAGTGATGCACTCGATCACCTAGTGAGAGAGCAAAGAAAGAATCAGTGGAGCAATAGATAGGCACTAGCCTGCCTTAGCAGGTGCTGACCAGAGATGCTAGGGACCCTGGGTGCTGAGCAAGGCGACCCAGTGCCTTACATGCCACAACCCAGTACTGGGTCACGACCCGAACTTTGAAAAACACTGGCTTAAACCACTTCCAAAGTGACATCAGCTAAACTGGAAAAAGGCAGTCTGGAATAAGAGGATCCTCATGGGGAGTGACACTGGTATAGCTATAGCAGTTTAAATTCATACTTTGCCTAACACTGGTACAATTTTCCTCTGTAGACAAGCCCTGAGTGTGAGTGAATTTATTTCTTATGAAAGGGGCTAAATTGGCAGCCCTGTAGACTGAAATTCTCTGTCTACAGAACTGGTAAATCATGGGAAATAATGATATAAGCTTCCAAAATCTGTTCCATCAACCTCCCAAAATCCTAACTTGGAGGGACCAATGCCCTTCATCCTACTTACTAGGGTAATTCATTCTGCGGGCTTCAGTTCAGCTTCCACACCCACACAAGCCTCTATTGAGACTGAGCACAAGTACCCTAACGACTGGCAATTGTGGTAGGGTTTGTGATACAAACTCCAAACCAAATGCTGCATGCTCCTCTCTCACTCAGAACCATTCCCTCCCACATGCTCATAGAGGCATCACAGTGGCAGGTGGCCAGCGACTGGAGATACAAGGGGTCATCCCTGGCAGAGTTTTCCTGGGCTTCAAAGGACTTCCGGATCCCCTCAATTTGTTATAGACTGGGGTAAGACAGCAGCATTGTTTTTGAGTCACTTACACACACTGGTTGATACCTGTAATAGAGGCTGGGCTGAAGATACTCCAGCCCCTTTCCTTTGCAAGACTGCAACACCTGTCACCTCAGTTTTTTCTCCATACCCCAGGCAGGTTCCAGCCTATCCCACAACTTTCTTGTATTCTACTTGGATAACACCCTTTTCTCTTAGCAGGAAAAATTTAAAAAGCCAGAGAAAAATGGACCCAAACGATGACACTTGTGATGATACCGTAAGTGTTGGCAAGTACATAGTGATTTTCATAGTAAATAACATTGCAACTTGTGTGCTATCCTTTCCAATCAGAGAGCGATTCCCATGTTGCATCCATATCTTTAGTTAAACTCCACCATCTGAAGCACATTTTGTTATCCACAGTGCATTATACACACCTCATTGTTTGAGAGCTGATACCATGGCTGTTTGCCATAGGTGAAGATTTCCCATAAAACGACCCCCAAGCTCCAGACATCGCTTTCTGTGGTGAACTTCCTGTACATGATACTCTCAGGAGGCATCCAACGAATGGGCAACATGGTGTGACCACCAACCTGATGGAAAAGAACAAACTTGTTTAAAAGAATTCCTATGAGTTCCTTGTGAAGATGTGCACAATGAATGCCAAAGTGAGGGAGTGGATATTGATCTTTTCTATTTGTGCCCATTAACTTTACAGAGCTTGTAAGAACAAATTAGCAAGATACTACTTCCTATTATCATAAATTCATCTCTTAATCAATGTAAATGGATGGCAATCACTACCAAGATCGATTTCTCAATATTGTGGTACCTTCAAAGAAATTATTTCTGAATTATATACTGATTTTTTGGACTTATTTAGCGCCTTCTATCCGAGGGACTCAAAGCACTACAGAACAAAACCTAACAACACCGTAACACACTCATTTTACACAGAGAGACTAAGGTATCACATAATGAGTTCAGTGCAGACATTGCCCCGTTCTGTACCAAACCCCATTGACTTCTAGTAAGCTCCACAGTGGTCTGTCCATGTGGAGCTCATTGTAGAAGTAGGGCCAAGGTGATTTATCTCTTAATTCCCAATTCCATGCCTGACCCACAAGACTTCTCCCTTCCTCTTATGAAGAACTGAATGTGACCTGGGAGAGGAGAATTGATATTCACTTACAGAAATCTGCAATTATTCATATATTTGACTGTGTTCATGACCTTCTTGTGTTTATAGTTCATAGATATTCCAATGAATAAACTTTACTATTCTGGCAAATTAATTTTCCATGAATATTTTAGTGAAGAGTGCATTCCAGTCAACTAGACTTTGAAAAAAGTGAATTTTTAAGTTGAATATTTGCCAAAATTAGAATGTCAAAAAGTATAAATAACAAACTGTGATTTTCAAATTGCATAAATAACTAAGCACCAATGTGAATTTCAATTTGCAGATTTTACAATTGAATCTGCAATTCAAAACTCATTCTGTTATTATTTAGCTACATCAGTCACCCAGTCAATATCATATGACATATCTAATTATGACCTTGATTCTGCATCCGCCCAGAATTCATCGAAGGACTGGGGACTGACTAATGCCATGTGAATTTTTTAAATATTCACAGTGAATTGCTCACGAATTATTGCAGACCAAAATTTATGCACTGAAGAAATCTACAAATAATTTTCAATAATTAAAATATAAAAGAATTCTACAGCCTGTTTGTAGATAAATTTCTAAGAGAAAACGGTGCAAATTTTATTGACTGATTTTTTATTACAAATTATTTATTCTCTCCTAAATAGTCTAAACCCTCAGCCCCCACTCTTTTGGATTAACTAATCTGCTTAATAATGATCTGTAACTATTGGAATCAGACCCTGAATCAGCAAAGTACTTAAGCACATGTTGAACTCCTTAGGAAAGCCCTTCTGAATCAAGGCCTGTATGAATATTCACGAAGCGTTTGTTATTTTCTTAAACAGATGCACTTTCTTAAAACTAGGATCTTCTTTAACCTTGATTCTTTTTTAAAAAAAAAGTTTTTATTTCCATTTTCCAATTGATTTACTGCCTCTTGATATGCCATTTCAACTTGATCATACAAATTAACAAATCCTAACAAATCTAATTAACAAATCTAACCCAGTATGACCATTTTATGGAATTCTGATTATCTCTGAATTGGAGCTGTTGTAAACGGCTCCAAGAATATTTCCTTTTTAAAGGATATATAATTTTTGATTAATATATTTTTTCCTCTCTGATAATTGATTTAGTTTATGAAACCACATCAGGACAGATTTTTCACTTTTCAAGATTCCAGTCTTTCAGGAGATCATTCCTCCTACTGGGACTTTACATAAGTTGTTATAAAAAAATATTTTCCTTGTTCTGATGTCAAAACAGCAAATGATAGGTGAGCCTAATAAAAGTTCAGTCAGGGTTCAGATTACTTCTAAAGCAGTTGGTAAATCTTTTCCCATATATTTGTCAGTGCTTCAGTGCTCGTGTAGCACATCAAAAATACAGTCATCACTGTTAAACAGTGCAATCATGCTGCATACATTGCCATAAAAGACTTAGACCATTATTGATTACATAAAAATACATAGAAGTGCCACAACCTACATAGGCACGTGTTTTATTAATAGGCACTCTTTTGCTGCCCCTCAACCCAGATAATGTGGGTGGAGCATGTCCACAGTTGGTGCTTTAGCACCGACAGAGAGAGCAGTGCAGCGTGGGTAGCTATCCCACTGTTCAAATCACCACCTTCTGACACTAGGAGTTCTGGGAATGGATAGCAGTGCATTATGGGGGTGGGCTCACCGCCCCCATGATGCAGTTTTCTCCGTCCTATCAATCCACGGGCTTCTGACTACGTTTTGTGCCATTTTTCAACTTCCCCTGTAAACTTGGCACCCGCCATCTCTGCCTGAAAGCATGAATCCTGCACTGCTCTTCAGTCTTGTAATAAGTATTATGAATGCAACACAGCTGATCCTGCAGTATTTCATGAACTGCAAATCTGAAAATGAATTTGTGGTGCCTACCCTGCTATGTGCCACTGAAAGAAACAATTCAAGATTGCTGTTGGCATTCATGGAGCAGCTGCACACGGTGGACCACCATTACTGGGCTCGGAAAACAAACACCGAGTAGTGGGATTGAATTGTGATGTAGATATGAGATGATATGCAGTGGCTGCAGAACTTTTGGATGCGCAAAACCACCTTTCTGGAACTGTCTGCGGAGCTTGCCACTGCAGTGCGGTGCAAGGACACCACAATGAGAGTTGCCCTCACTGTGGAAAAGTGAGTGGAAATTGCTGTGTGGAAGCTGGCAACTCCAGAGTGCTACTGGTCAGTTGTGAATCAGTTCAGAGTTGGGATGTTCACCGTGGGTGTTGCAGTGATGCAAGTGTGCAGGGCCATTAATTGCCTCCTGCTACGCAGGACTGTGACTCTGGACAATGGGTGGTGAATAGTGGATGGCTTTACAGCAGTGGGATTCCCTAACTGCGGTGGAGCGATAGATGGCATGCATATCCCAATTTTGACCCCAGGCCATCTTGCGACAGAGTACATCAACAGAAAGGGCTACTTCGCTATGGTATTGCAGGTGCTGGTGGATCACTGGGGTCATTTCACTGACATCAGCACAGGGTAGTCAGGGAAGGTGCATGACTAGGGCCCAACCAAATTCACAGCCCATTCTGGTCAATTTCACGGACGTGGGATTTTAAAAATAATAAATTTCATGATTTCAGCTGTTTAAATCTGAAATGTCATGGTAATTGTAGGGGTCCTAACCCAAAAGGGAGTTGTGGGGAGGGAGTTGCAAGGTTATTGTGAGTGTGTGTGTGGGGGGGTTGCGGTACTGCTACCTTTACTTCTGCGCTGCTGCTGGCAGCGGTGCTGCCTTCAGGGCTGGGCAGCTGGAAAGCAGTGGCTGCTGGCTGGGAGCCCAGCTCTGAAGGCAGAGCCGCCGCCAACAGAAGTGCAGATGTAAGGATGGCATGGTATGGTATTGCCACCCTTACTTGTGTGCTGCTGCCTACAGAACTGGGGCCACAGGCAGCAGCTCCCACTCTCTGACCGCCTAGCTCTGAAGGCAGCAGCATGAAGTAAGGGTGCAATGGTATGGTATTGCCACCCTTACTTCTGCACTGCTGCTGGCAAGGCGCTGCCTTCAGAGCTGGGCTCCCGGCTAACAGCCGCCAGTCTCCAGCCACCCAGCTCTGAAGGCAACATAGAAGTAAGAGTGGCAATACCGCGACTCCCTTAAAATAACCTTGTGACCCCCCACTGCAACTTCCTTTTGGGTCAGGACCTTCAGTTTAAGAAACACCCATGAAATCTGTATAGTATAGGGTAAAAGCACTCAAAAGACCAGTTTTCATGGCGGGGAGACCAGATTTCACAGTCCGTGACGAGTTTGTCATGGCCGTGAATTTGGTAGGACCCTATGCATGACACACACATCTTCAGGAACAAGGGCCTGTATAGAAAGCTGCATGCAGAAACTTTCTTTCCAGACTAGAAAATTCCAATAGAGGTTGTGAAAATGCCCACAGTAATCCAGAATGACCATTGAATGTGCATTTAGCAGATTAAAGGCTCACTGGTGCTGCCTTTTTGGCAGGTTAGACCTCAATGAGGAAAATATTCCCATGGTCATAGCAACCTGCTGTGCTCTGTATAACATTTGTGAAGTCAAGGTGGAAAAGTTTCCCAGGGGTGGAGCATTGAGGTGGATTGGCTGATGGCTGATTTTGAGCAGCCAGACACCAGGGCTATCCGAGGGGCTCAAAGAGGGGCTGGACTATTCGAATCAGGGAGGCCTTGAGGCAGCATTTTGATAATGAGTCCCAATAATGTGTCTTTCTGTAATGCATTCAGCCAGGCATTATTTACTTGCTATCTTGAATGATCCATGTAATGATTCCTGCCTGAGTATTAATTGTAGTGTGCAAATATGCCAATTGCCACTGTGTATGAATTTCTGCTGCAACAACCGTGCATAGGACACAAATAAAGAATCATTTAATTTTTAAGACTAAATTTTTATTAAACAGCAATACACAGATTTCCATTTCTTACATGGGACATGACACTGAGCAGCACTCTCTCAAATGAGGCTCTCACAGCTGTGTGTAAGTCCAGCTGTCATTATGGAACATGTACCTAGAGGTGGAGTGCAACGGGTACTGTGACGGGCCGGAAATATGCAAGGAATGTGTGTGGGGGGAGTTTGGGGAGGGCATGGAATGCAGTTCTGTATGGGCTGCAGGGGGAGTCGAGCATGGATGTGTTCTGACTCCAGTGCAATCAGGGACCTGAGCATCTCTGTTTGGTCCTCCATGAGCTTTATCATCTACTCCTGCTCCTCTATTATCCACACCTGCCCATCTCCTCTCCTAGCTATCCATTCTGAGTTTTTCATTGATTGTCTCTCTCCATGCTCTGTGCTCTCTATCAGCATGATCAGACAATTGCAACACTTCTTGAAACATGTTCACCTCCTTATCTGATGGAGGTGCTGAGCTGGTGTGTAGGAGCTGGCCCTCAAGGGCACATCTGCAGAAGCAAAAAAACCAATACACAGAGACAGTATTGTGAGTGTACTCACAGTCCTGAATCATAAAAGTTACGTACGCCTCTTTCTCACTTTCCCTTGGCAAGCACGCAGTACAGCAAGAGCACTAAACGTGGTGAGGGGGGAAGGTGCAAGAAGGGACAAAGGGTCTGGGTGGTTTCAGAAGGGGATCACTACATGCGCGTAGGGACACTACTGTGAATACTGGCACTGTTTTCCACAGGCGGGGGTGATTGAAGCTGATATCTCACTGCTGAGGGTAACCAAGGATGCAAGGGTGCATCTCCTGCATGTGTGCAGCTTCAGACTGGATCTGTATGCCACTTTTCTGTGTGCTGCTTTGGTTCCTGCAGAAGTAATTGACGATTGGTGCGGCAAAGTTTCCTGCAATGGGGAAAATAAAAAAGCAGCTCTGCCAAGGAACCATCAGCAGAGGATTGCAGAGTATCTGCAGGAAAGTTTTCTAGAGATCTCTATGGAACTATGGAAAATTCCCGGGAAATCCCGGTGTACATTAACAAACTTTTCTGCAGGGCCCCCACTGTGTAGCTGCACTGGGGAATAAGAAGCAGATACAAACAGTACCTAGAGTGTTGTTAATTTCTATTCCTTCTCCCACGTGCACCATCTAACAAAATAAAGGACACCTCTATCTCACATCACTGTGCAGTATCAAAGCAAAATGAGTACTTACTGGAGCTCCCCACTCCTGCTTCAGGCGCACCAGAGCCAGAATACTGGGTCTGACTAGACCCCTCCAAAGTCAAAAAGAGGTCCTGGCTCTTCACGCCTCCAGATGACCCTGTCGCCTGTCCCACATCCTCCTCCAACTCGATCTCCTCATCCACCACTTCGTCATCGGGGTTGACTCTGCTAGCCACTGCCTCCTGTTCCCCCAAAGTATCCACGGGGCTTATGGCAGTGGAGGTGGGGTCGCGGCTGCCAATGGCGCTCAGCTCATGGTAGAAGTGGCATGTCTTCAATGCTGCACCAGAGTGATGGTCGGCCTCCCTTGCCTTCCGGTATGCCTGCCTCAGTGCCTTAATCTTAGCATGGCAGTGCAGCGTATCCCTTTCATGCTCTTTCTCCTCCATGCCACGAGCAATTTGCCTGTAGGTATTAAAATTCCTATGGCTGGAGCAGAGCTGAGACTGCACAGCCTCCTCTTCCCACATACTCAGCAGATCCAACAACTCTGGTGTAGTCCAGGCAGGAGCACGTTTCCTGGGAAGGTGCTCTGTGAACTCTCCATGCCAAGAAAACAGGAAATGGCATTTCAAAATTTCCAGGGCACATGCCTGTGTACCTGGCTGCAGGGCAGCAGAGATGAAACTGCTGACCAGAGTGGTCATGATAGGCATTGTGGAACACCTTCTGGAGGCCACTTAGGGCAACATAAGCAAGTGCAGTGTCTATACTGACACTGCGTCACTCTAACTTGGTCGCAAAAAGCTCTATGCCGCTCAACAATGTGGTTTTTTTACGTCGGCGTAGCAGGAGAATTACATCAGCAGGAGGAGCATTGCAGTGTGTACACCTCCACTGTTTTATTGATGAAAACTGACTTCTGTCGACAAAACTGTGTAGTGTAGACAAGGCCTAGGAATCAACATACGCACATGCTTCAGTGCTCTGCTGAATCAGGGCCCATTCATTTCTGAGTCACAATATATCCAGCTGGTAGTATAAGGATGTTGTAAGGCTCAATTAATTAATATTAATAATTCTTGGCTGAAAAGGCACTATTAAATCATGGGAAGTATTGTTTTAAGTAAAAGTATCATTAATATCAAGATATGTGAACAAAGATCTTGCTTCCTAAACTAAACTAATGAAGCAAACAGCTCCACCCTGCCACATTTACTTATTGTACGAATGATAATTCATTAGAAAGTCAAAAATATTAGTCCCTTAGAAACACACAGTCACTTGCCAGGCCAAAGGGCAAGTGCCAGTAAAACATGATTAGTTGTAAGAGGTTTTTGGTCTCGTTAAATATTAAAGTGGCTCTTTGATAGGCTCATCATACAGCATCCATGATTGCTTTGTTTCAGCAATTTCTTTGACTTGTTCCTTAAAAATTAATGAAAGCTATAAACTGTGAAATATGGTTCTCTTATTATTGTTTATTTATCTTATCAGAGACATGAAGTTTAGAAAGCAAATTAAAAAAAGAACTTTCCCACTCTAATCCCCAGGGCTAGATGCCTCAAAACCACAGTATAGTTGTGGTAGGACTCTGTGCTGATTTTATTAGAATCAATCAGGAAAATAAATACCATTGGTACAAATATGATAGATGACTGTAGTGCAATCACTATTTTGGTGACCAAAACTTGGCTGCCACAACTCTAGCTGTCTGCCTTACCAGTAAAAGTAAGACTGATTCATCAGTGATTACACCCGCAGAGAAGGCACTTCCTGAACTCATGCCATTCTTGCCAAGCTGCATCTAGATCAGAAGGGACCCAGGCTGTGAGATGTTCGGCACAGCCTCTAAGGGGCTGAGTGCCCTCTGCTCCAGTTGGACCAAATCCTGAAAGGTATAGTGCACCTGCAACTCCCACTGAAATCAATGCTCAGCAAAGTACATGTTATTGTTACCAGTTGGGTATTGGGTGGGTGCAATATAGATACTTACTTCTTTATTAACTATCATTAATTAATGATTCAGCAATAAGTCCCCACTTCAGAAAAACATCATGACCTATGGCAGTACCTAAGTATGTGTTTTAGCACATGCATCAGTGCTTTCCTGAACTGAGACCCAAGACCTACCACAGCAGTCCTTTGTCAGCCCAGTAAGAACCACTGAGTGAGCTGCCATTGCCAAGAGAGCTTTAAGTCTTTATATGCTTGGTAAGCTGAAGGCCCTTGTTATTGTTACACACTCTAAATGAAAAGAAGTAGAATGCATTTTTGTTATTGTTCCAAAACTATAAAAATATCCACGCTGCTTATAATGTAACTGGATTACTCTGGTGTCCTGCTAGCAAATCTTCTGTCCACAGGGAGAAGTGAGTTGGAGTTTTTCTGGGACTACAGGAGCTATTGGGTGACATCCTTGCCCAGCTCATAGGAACAGAGGAACCTTTGCAGAGGACTCCTGTGCCCTTACTCCTCCCTCTGGATCCTCTGTCTGGGTAAGAGAGACTCTTTGTTTATATTTGTGGGTCTTGATTCAGGCCAATGTAACCTGACTTCCATTGAGGACTCAGTGCCCTCCGTAGGGGAAAGTTGTGGAAAGAGGGTTGCGTCAGTGAGGGATGCCTACAAATCCCACTCCTCTCAGAGCCTATAACTGGCCAGCAAACTGGGCAGTGCTGGCTTGGAAAGGGACATAGCCAAAGCACCTGATGAATACAATTAATTAGCATAGTCTCAGGTAGGCTCCACTGATGGGGCTTCCCATGGAGTGCCAAGGCCAATTTAAAGCTGCCCTCCTCTGGTGAAATCCTAAAGGAAAGTGATGGTGAGAGAGCTGCCTAGTGTCCCATGGGGTGAATTGCCCCTGGTGTGCAATAGCTCTCACTAGTGCAAGGGTGTTCACTGTACATCGTCTTATATCAGAAGGGGTGAATTGAGCCCTTTGTATCCAAAATAAAGTCCATATATATACACCAATCAATATGATGCATATAGCTTAAAGTATTCTATTCATTTAATCATTAATAATAATGTACACAATGCAGTACACAGTGTATTTCATTTAAGGATCTCAAAGCACCTTACTAACAATTTAAGTCACACAAAATTCCACACCCAAAGAGGTAAACTGAGGTACACAGCAGTGGTGTGACTTGCACACAATCCACAGTGATGAGTACATGACAGACCAATCACACTCCATTGCAGCAGCAGTACATTTTTAACTTACAGTCTTGATTCTACTCTTTGCACTGGTACAGTGTACAGTAATTATCAATCTTTTTCATGCCATTCAGTAATCTAAGTAAATTTCATTTGCAACTTGTAATCAGAGCAAAAGCTTTGTGTTCTGAGAAATATATACATTAAAGCATTCTCTCTTTTCTGCCCACTCCCCACACACATCCACACCTTTCTGCCACAGCACCTTTGGGTAACTCTAAACAAAATTAATTGGAGTTTCCCAAGAAGGATCAATGGATAAAAATATTAGTATAGGGCCCATTCCTGCAAGGTTCTGAGTACTTCTGAGAGGTGTTGAGTGCCCTTGGCTCCTGCTTTAGTAGTAGTTGCAGGTGCTCAGCAACTTGAAGGATTAGGACCGTATTGCCTAAAGTGCAACAGAGGGTCCTGTGGCACCTTTAAGACTAACAGAAGTATTGGGAACATAAGCTTTCGTGGGTAAGAACCTCACTACTTCAGATGCAAATACTTGATTGCCTAAAGTGTGATTATAATACTACTGTATATACATCACTTTAAAATAGTCATACATTCTGTAGACTAACATTTCAGGTAAAGACCATCTTTAGTGTTCACTGTAGCTAAGGTTATGACAGATTTAAAAGCATTACAGTTTTAACTTAATAAGCTATCACTTAAATATCTGTATTATAGCTGTAGCAGTACCACAAAAGTGACAAATTTATGGATAAAATTATGGTGTATTTTCTTGGGTGCTTACTGGAAGACAAGTATCAGAGGGGTGGCCATGTTAGTCTGGATCTGTACAAAGCGACAAAGAGTCCTGTGGCACCTTATAGACTAACAGACGTATTGGAGCATAAGCTTTCGTGGGTGAATACTCACTTCGTCAGATGCATGAGACCGTTGCCTTATTATGGTTAATTTTTTATTTGAAATTGCACATCCATATAACCCCAATGAGACTGAAATCCTTGTTTCAAAGTCCTAATATATGCAACTGAGAATTCACTCACACGGCAGTGTTCTTATATTACTACAGTATTACTAGCATATTGGACTAGAACCTAAATCATAATTTCCACTAATTAGCTTCTGCTACACGCTAAATATCTACAGGGATAGTATGCCAAGCCACTAAGCTGTGATGTCCTTCTCAAAAGAATCACCTCCAGAAGGAAATGCTGCCACAATGTTTCAAATATGAAATGTCACATTTTAAACAATGCAATGTCATTCCACTGGTTACCGCTTTCATCATCGCCACTTACACTTTCAAAAGGAACTTAGTTCTCCTGAAAGATGCCAGACAAGCCATTCCTGGAAATTCCAGTCCTTTATTTATCCATAGAACAAATACCAGGCTTTGCACTGCCTCACCAATATGCCTCAACCTTGAACGACAAGGACCACCGCAAGAGTTGTGAAGTTAGTGAACATTTTATGCTTATGGGTTCCTTATCCTTTTTGCTAAGGTTGCCAAATGATGCTTTTTGTGATGCTTTTCTGTACTAGGAACTGAAAGTTGTGCCACAGAGGCTACGGAACAGTCTTCACACAGTAACAACTTTTGGATACTTCCTACTTGGGCAGCATTGGTACCAGTTAGTTGTGAAGGGATTTATATCCTATCATGCACAGATGTTGGAACTAAGGGTACTGGGGGGTGCTGCTGCACCCCCTGTCTTGAAGTGGTTTCCAATTATAGAGAGTTTACAGTTTGGTTCTATGGCTCTCAGCACCCCCACTATACAGATTGTTCCAGCACCCCTGCTACCACAAGCCATCCAGTCCCCAAATTTTGTACTGTTTATGAATATTTTTAATACTGTACATTTGTATCACCTACGTCATCTAGCAATGTTGCCTTTATATGAAACAGATACACTCAACTCCTATACCGAAAAACCACATCTTTTAAGCTGCCAGTTTGTTCAGCCCAGGGCAGAGTTATTGTGAACAGGATGCACTCTTAAGTTGTTATTATTGGTATGACATTACAAAAAGAGATCTCTTAAAACTGGTTGTCTGTGGGACAAAATAGCAGATAAAATTCAATGTTGATAAGTGCAAAATAATGCACCTAGGAAAAAATAATCCCAATTATACATACACTTTAGATAGGGTCTAAATTCGCTGTTACCACTCAAGAAAGAGATCTTGGAGTCATTGCAGAGAGTTCACTGAAAACATCTGTTCAATGTACAGCGGCAGTCAAAAACACTAACAGAATGTTAGGAACCATTAGGAAAGGGGCATATAATATGACAGAAAATATCATAATGCCACTATGTAAATCCATTGTACACTTACACCTTGCATACTGCCTTCAGTTCTGGTAACCTCATCTCAAAAAAGATATAATAGAATTGGAAAAGGTACAGAGAAGAACAAGGATTAGGGATGTGAAACAGCTTCCATAGGAGGAGAGAATAAAAAGACTGGGACTGTTCATCTTAGAAAAGAGAAAACTAAGTGGGAATATGGTTGAGGTCTATAAAATCATGAATGGTGTGGAGAAAGAGAACAGGGAAGTGTTATTTACCCCTTTCCATAACACAAGAACTAAGGTCACCTGATGAAATTAATAGGCAACAGGTTTAAAACAAATAAAAAGAAGTATTTCTTCACACACAACGCACAGTCAACCTGCAGAACTTGTTGCCATGGGATGTTATGAAGGCCAAAAGTATAACTGGGTTCAAAAAAGAATTACATAAATTCATGGAGGATAGGTCCATCAATGGCTATTAGCCAAGAGTGTCAGGGACACAACCCCATGCTCCAGGTATCCCTTAACCTCCAACTTCCAGAATCTGGGATTGGATGACAGGAGTGGATCACTTGAAATTGCCTTTAACTGTTCATTCCCTCTGAAGCATCTGGCATTTCCCACTGTCAGAGATAGCATACTGGGCTACATGGACCATTGATCTAACCCAGTATGGCCATTCTTATGTTCTTATAACTAGGCAGAATGATGTTACAATTCTGTTCACAGTTCTAAAGCTATTCAGAATTGTTTCCCGTTTTAAGCTTCCTTGCTTATATAAAAACAAACTATCGTATCTATAGTCTTTTAAAATCACATTTCTATGTTTTTATTAAAATACTATATTGCCATTACCCAATTCATTTTTTAAAGAACAGCGTTATACTCACATTTTTATAGTGCATTGTCACTACAACACCTATAGCACAAAGGGGCTCTGAGCTGGCTGAAGCCTCTCAGTGCTACTACAGTACAAATAATAAATAATGTCAGAAACCATACAGTGGCCATTAATGCTCCAAAATACTGACATTGTTAAATGAAAGGGAAGGAAAAATATTTCTTAAATTATTGGAAGATATATTGGATTTTTTAAAAGAATTTAAACCCCTTTCCTGCCCTTCTTTACTCCCTTTCTATCATTTCCCATTATTTTTCTATCCCTCCATCCCCTGCCCCTGCCTTTTCTCCCTAGAGGCCAGCTATACTCTTCTCCCCAGAATAACTAATATATTTTGTTTACATGTTGATTCTTCTGCACTGCCAGCGATCCACAGGATTTAGGCCCTCATTCTGCATTGGCATTTGTGTGGCTGGACCACAGCACCCATACGAAGCCACACGGATGGCAGTGGGGTTCTGCGTGGGTGCAGCTATTTGCTCACATGGATCACAATGCAGGATGGTGACCTGGAGACCTAATTCAGAAAAGCAGTTAACCACATGGTTAGTTAAACTTTGATGAGACTTAAGCACATACGTAGGTACTTTGCTGAACAGGGATGAGTTAAGCAGACGCCTAACTGCTTTGCTGAACCGGAGCCTTAATTTGTCATCAGGCTAGTACTAATAGTCTTTTATTTATTTTGTCTTTTAATCTGAACTATTCACTCAACCCTAATAAAACATCCCAGGCTGTGTGCCATCAGGATGATTATAGCACTTCAGGTGGTTTGTGTCACTCATCTTTTGGTCTTGTGTCTTTTACCCCCTCCTAAAGCATGCTATAATTGCAAAAAAATGTTTTGCCTGTCATACTTATTGCTTAAACTGAAAACCTCTTGTCTCGTGATGAGCCTATCCTCTTTCCTTCTCACAAAATGTTGGCAAATGTTTCTCTTAGCACAAGAAAGATCAATAATTGTTTTTCCGTCTTCCATATCCTGGCCATGCAGACAAAGTCAAGGTCTCCTCCTGAAATATCATCAATCCTGCCATGTCCACTTGTGGAAGAGTAGTAGGTCAGAATCCTGGTTAGAATTATGAACAACATTACACCACAGTGGCCTTTAACCCTATTTGTACTCATCTTTGTTCAATATAGGGCTCATTCGTAAAGCTCTTAATTAATTCTAGCAATAGCTGTCAGAAATCTGAAATGACGACTGGTCAACAGTTTATTGCACTCCATGAATTCTGTTTTCTACAGAATATCTGCATAACATCAGTTCAAAATCACGAGTCAATACCTTCTCTTAGGACAAAATTCTCCTCTCCATTTTGTGCTGTGGATGGGACATCCTCATTTGATACAAGTACAGACTAGGGATTGTCAGTGTGACTAAGCCATCCCTATTGAGGAGTGGAAATAATTTTGCCAATGGGGCAGAATAAAGTTGAAGTCTTAAATGGAACAAATTTACCAAAGATCTTTTCAATGATTTTTAACCTCCCAGTCTTGCCCTATGTAACCTTAGAGATGTCTTTAACATCAGACCTTCAAGCAGAGGATACACCTGAGGTGAGGTGATCCATTAACAGTGTGATCCCAGGGTTTGGCTTGTATTGCTTTCTAACAATCTTTTAAAAAGTTCTCCTTTTCAAAAGCAATAATACTTTGGAGTCACACTGTAAGCCTATATATGGTGGTAAAAAATGGCATCAAATTAAGTTTTGTCAATGTGATTGTGGTGGTGTAACCGAATGCAGGATTTGCCCCTCTGAGAAAGGAGAAAAGTCCCTACAAAATATGGGGAGTTGGACTTCTGCTCCTAGACCACAGGAGACAAAACACTGTACACTGTGGAAGGGTGAAATGTTTAGGACAGATGGAGAGAAGAAATGTTTAAACACAACCAGGCCACTCAGAATAACCATTCTCTCCATAATTAGATCCCTCCTGAAAAAAACACTTCTTTCATAATGCTCACAAGCAGAGTTAATTAATAAATATACCTTTAAAAGTAAGTTATTCCCTTTTCTGGATTTCCCAGTGTGTTTTTTATTATCTATGCCTGCCTTTTATGTCACAGTCCTACAAACTACTCTGGGGAGGCACAGAAGTCCTGGAGTAACGTGCAAGATCAGGGCCTTAGATTGTAAGCTCTGAAAGCAGAAGTTGTTTCTTGTACAGCACAAAGCACATGGTAGCCTAAACAAATAATAAATCATAACTGTAGTGGTAATAATGATATGTAGGACCTACTCTTCCAAGGGACCAAGATGAGAGCCCTAAATAGTGGCATGAACAGACAGTGGTTTTGAAAAAGGCCATGTGTTTCATCCTCCTGACTAGAAGCAAGTTTCCATATCATAGGGTTACCATATTTTGTGCCTCCAAATGGAGGACACTCCACGGCCCCCGGCCCCGCCCCCAGCCCCGCCCACACCCCGCCCCAAAGTCTCCGCCCCCTCCCCTGCTTCCCGCGAATATTTGATTCGCGGGAAGCCTGAAGCAGGTAAGGGGGGTGTGGGGGGAGGAGGCGCGGCCCAGGCTGGCCCCCCGGCGTTTCCAGCCTGGGTCAGTTCGGGCCCTGGGGTGCCGGCCCCGGCCCCCGGCCGACCACCCCCGGCCCGCCCAGCACTGCCGGCCCCCGGCGCACCGCCCCGCTCCCGGCCCCGCCGGCCGGGGTCCCCGCGGGCCCGGCTGAC
>NC_048303.1:86421699-86429894 GCF_013100865.1 Trachemys scripta elegans
GGCCCGGCTGACCCGGCTCCCCGCCGGCCGGGATCCCCGCCGGCCCGGCTGACCCGGCTCCCCGCCGGCCCGGCTGACCCGGCTCCCCGCCGGCCGGGCTCCCCGCCGGCCCGGCTGACCCGGCTCCCCGCCAGCCCGGCTGACCTCCCGATTTTCCCGGACATGCCCAGCTTTTGGGGATTTCCCCCCGGACGGGGATTTGAGCCCCCAAAAGCCGGACATGTCCGGGAAAATCCGGACGTATGGTAACCCTACCATATCAGTCACAATAAGGCAGAAGAACTGAAGAAATGTTAACTGAATGAAAAATGACAGTCCCACAAAGTAATATATATGGGCACAATGGTCAGTATTTAGATGCCTCAGGGTTGAAGTGTCTGTCAATTTAAAAAAGAGAGATTTTTTTTTAAATGACATCCATTTCTAGTTTAGAATGTAGATCAGGATCTAAGCCAAAACTAAACATAATAAGTATATGGTATAAATTACAGGGGAGGGCAACTGAACCACAATATAGTAACAAATTCTTGAGACGCCTAGGTTTGTTTCTGGAGATAGGGGGGATTTAGGACTATGGAAAAGCAGGAAGATGGGATTAATATAACCCAGAAAATGGCTGTTATATTGAACCATATAGCCACTTCCTGTTCCTAACATGTCCTATGTTCTGTTTGCCTGCATCACTATGACATGTTGTCACTGATAACATCAACACCAGCATTATGAGCTTTCAGACACAGGCAGTTCTATACTTTTCTAATAAGCAACCACAGTGTCACTTGTACCTTACCAATACCTCCATAAAAGCGTCTGGAGGCCTGCTGGTTATACTTATAACACTACAGTTGAGAATGGTGATCATGTAGCAGCCACCAAGCAGTTGAAACAATGCTTGTTAAAATTCAGCTGATCCTCATTAGGGTGAACGAGGGTCTAATAATAACATGTATTTTGCAAATTCAGCCTTTGCAGAGTCTATATTAGGGTCAAAACTCTAAATTATATTTGTTTTTATTTGTGGTTTTGAGTGTAATGTTATTTTATACTAACTGTGCTGTATTGTCAATATCTAAAAGTAACAGTTACTTTCATTCAGACTCTGAGAAGGCTAAGCAAAATGCCAAGCAAATCAATTTGCATCAGTACAATTTAGAGTAGGGTGACCAGATGAGAGATGTGAAATATCGGGACGCGGGCGGGAGGGGGGGGTGCTGGTGGAGCAAAAAAACCAACCCAAGAGCTAGTGGTGGAGGAAACAAAAACAAAGGAAGAAAAAAACCCCCAAAAAACAGGAGCCGCAGGAGCATAGGAAAAATTGGTGGTGGCTGAGCACCCACCGGCAGCTCCACGCTCCACCAGCTCGCCTCCACTCTGTCTCCCCTGAGGGCTGCTGTGTCCTACTTCTCCTCCCTGCCTCCAGCACTTGCACCCTCATACAGCTGATTAGCGCAAGCCTGGGAGGGAGGGGGGGGAAGAGGAATGCGTCGTGCTTGGGGAAGAGGTGGGACCAGGGCAGGGATTTGGGGAGGGATCGAATGGGTCAGTGAGGGGGCAGGGCTGGGGCGGGGCAAGGGCGGGAATTTGGGGAGGGATCCAATGGGGGAGCGGGGGCAGAATTGGGGTGGGGCCGGGGCGGAACTGGGGCGGGGGGGGCGTGAGCCCCCTCCGCCTGTGCGCTGGAGGGCAAAATATCGGGATAATTCACGTCCCGACCAATGTTCGGTTGGGACGCAGGACAAACAAGTAAATATCGGGACAGTCTGGTCACCGTAATTTAGAGGGAAATCTTTACTCCCAATGTCAAGTCTGAAAACTGTCTTCTGAATACTAGAGATCACAACCTCGCCCATTAAACAAAGACAGGATTAAACAAAGACTGTGAATGGCTAGCCAACTACAAAAGCAGTTTCTCCTCCCTTGGTGTTCACACCTCAACTGCTAGAAGAGGGCCTCATCCTCCCTAACTGAACTAACCTCGTTATCTATAGACTGATTCTTGCCTGCATATTTATACCTGCCTCTGGAAATTTCCATAACATGCATCTGACGAAGTGGGTATTCACCCACGAAAGCTTGTGCTCCAACACATCTGTTAGTCTATAAGGTGCCACAGGACTCTTTGTTGCTTTTTACAACCTCTCCCATGTTTTTTTTTTTTTTTTTTTTTTACAGAAGACCATGTTTTATTAAATTTATTGCAGGTTAACATAGCATGTCTGACTCCATCGGTCATGTCAAGTTACATCATAGGAGAAGAGGGGAGGAAGGGAAAAGAGCTTGGTTCGTAGCTTTACTATTCCCCTAGGAGTCACAAAAACATTTCTATAACCTATACAACATGGCAGCACCACAGTTTTCAGCTGTAATGCCTCAGATGTTCTAGGCCTTGGAATTTAGCTTGATATTCTCGACCCACATCTCTTAATGGTTAATTTGTGGTATGTCTTATAAAGAGTTTATCAGAGCAGCCACTAGCTACATAAGGCAAAAAAGTGAGACTCAGGCCTTTAACTCCACAAATCTCTAAAAGATGGGGAATTGAAAAGAGATCTGCTGAGTCTCCATGTCTAGTAATGAAGGGAAAGGAATGGTCTTGTGCTTAAAGTACAGACTGGGGGGTTAACAACATTACATCCTACTCTTGGCTCTGCCACAGACTTCCGGTGTGACCTTGAACATGTCACTTAGGGCCCGATTGTGGCCTATAAACAACTGGCTGCATTGAGAATGCAGAGGTACATCGCCTAAGCAGGCATTCCTGGAGGCAAGCACAATGCTTCATGGGACACAGAGGAAGCACAGATACTATTACACTCTTTGCTCACCATACACTCTCCCACATGCAAGGTCAGCTCTGCTGGCCTGGGGAAAGAAGGGGAAGTCCTTGCCTGTCCTCCCCGTACACTTTGTCTAGGAATCCTAGGATTACTGACCTCTGTTCAAGCAAGCAAACAAGCAAGTTTATTTGTGATTCAGTTTCTCTAGATGTAAAATGTAAAATACAAACGGAAAAATCTTAAGGAAGAATGACCAGAAAAAATCTTAGTCGCCTTCCACATATGAAAGTTTTTAACTCCTTATTTGTGTCATGACATTATTGCATGATTTGAAATAGATGTGTTAATTCCAAAATGACATGGTCATCAAACATTGAATTTGATACTTCGGAAATATAGATGCTGATTCTGTTGTTATAAGAGCCAGCCAAATACCATTCATGATTTCTTTCCTGTGAAGTTTAAAACACGTGGGTTAGTCCTTATCAAATTCATACATTTTATTATTCTTTAAAATGTGCTTAAAAAATTGTATGTACCATAAGATGACAAAGTGTAGTGCAACCAATTGTAAGTATGTTGCCCCAAAACTGTAAAACATTGGAAATGGAACAGCGCAGAGTTTGGCTCCATGTTTATTTTTCCACTCGTTTTCAGTAACACAGGCTTCTCCCATCAACTTTCTCATTTTCCGTTTGGCCGATGTTGCATTGCCTTGTGTTTTCAATGGCACTGGAATTACCAAGACTGATTTTGTTTAACACTGACACTGAGCTGAAAATTATATAGAGGACTGTAATGCCAAAACAGCTTTTCTTTTGCCTCCAGAGTTGGGCCAGATCTTTTTCTCTGACATGAAAATTGGCAGGAAGGATTATTTTAGGAAGAAATCAACCCCAGAATTTCCTCGTGGAGATTTCCCCACAGCATATAATTGGGGTGGGTGTTTGGCTTATGGAGTTTAAGACTGTACAATCTCCCCCAAAACTGGCAGACCTAGGGGACCTGCAGGGAGACCAGAGCCATCTGTGCAGAGGTTCTGGACTCCCATTTCATTCTCTGGCCTCTAGCAGTCCTCCCAATTTCCTGACAGTGGTGCTGCATTAGAGCCAAGCTAAGGGCCCTCTCTGACCTCAGCTGACCCTGCTCTTTACTTTTTCATGTTCCATAGAATTCAGAGAGTCAGCATGTCTTGTCAAGCATTCCAATACATGGAGAATAACAAAAAATGCAACATCTTATTAAGGGGTGCAGCATGTTCCCCGTTTCCCTCCATGTGGCTAGCCAGCTCTAAGGGGCAATGTGTAGGGGGATAAAGCAGTGGCTCTGCCATCTCTCCACTTCTTTCTGTCCCCTTGGAGTGAGATGTTCTTTGGGGAGCATCTCAGTGACATCTTTGCCCTCCTTCAAATGCAAGGTCTGCATATCTGATTAACCTTAACACTAGCTAGGAAAAGTGGGAGAGGCTTCTTACTCCCTTCCCATACTGTACACTCTATAAAAGCAGATCATGATCCACCCTAGAGGAACAGGAATTCTATTAAGGAAAATGTTCACTGCTTGTGAAACTTTGTAATTATATAATTCATTCCAAAACTTAGTATTAATGCAATGTTTAGGATGATAAATAACACTAAAGTAGGATATATTAAGGCAGAAAGCTCAATATTTAGTTCTTCCCTCTTCTGTTTTTGTCTTGAAATATGGCCTCAGAGTCTGAGACAAATTACATTACTTCAATTTTACACTAGAGTAATTAGGATCATCAGTTAGTCCTTAGTCTCTCTCGCTCTCTCTCTCTCTCTCTCCCCCTCTGTAAAAAATGTGTGTCATTTAGTACAATTTTTAGTATAATACAAATGGGGATATCTTACACAAATGTACATATAATAAATGACAGCATTTGCAGTCTTCGGACTTGTTTGATTTTTAAATGTCATTGATATCTACAAAACAAGCCAAGTTTGAAAAAAACACTGTTCAGTAATAGTTTGAAAGTTATGAATGAACCAGGCTGTCAAGATTAATTTTTTTTCATTTTATTTTTAAGATCATCTCAAGACCTAGAGCACTTGAGCGCTGTGGGGATTACAAAATAACTTGTAAATGCTGAATGCAGATAATTTCTTGGAGAATTTCACACCAAAAGGAAATTAGATTGCATGCTTTTTTGGCAGACACAATCTTTTTGTCCTGTGTTTGTCCAGCGCCTAGCACAATGGGGTATGGTTCATGACTAGGACTCCTAGGTGCTACAGTAATAGCAAATAATAAATAATTTATCTGAGCAGCTGTAAAATGTGGGGAGAGTGCTCACAACAGCAACTGCATTTTAACTTGCTTTCACTATAGTGGTTGTGATAATTCTAATGAAGTTTACATTATTTATGTCCTTCAGAATAGTTTTCAGTTGCTTTAGATGAAAACTTTTGAAATATTTTTCCATACAGTCTGCATTTCCTTTTAAAGCAGGGGTGGACAAATTTTTTGGCCCGAGGGCCACATCTAGGTATGGAAATTGTATGGCGGGCCATGAATGCTCACGAAATTGGGGGTTGGGGTGTGGGGAAAGGGGCTCCGGCTGGGGATGCGGGCTCTGGGGTGGGGCTGTGGATGAGGGGTTGGGGTGCAGGAGGGTGCTCTGGGCTGGGACTGAGGGGTTCAGAGGGTGGGAGGGGGATCAGGGCTGGGGCGGGCTGCAGGAGAGGGCCAGGGGTGCAGGCTCCGGGCAGTGCTTACCTCAAACAGCGCCCAGAAGCAGCGGCATGTCCCCCTCCGGCTCCTACACGCAGGCGCCGCCCATGCAGTTCCCATTGGCCACAGTTCCTGGCCAATAGGAGCTGCAGGGGCTGTGCTTGGGGCAGGGGCAGCATGCAGAATCCCCTGGCTGCCCCTACGCCTAGGAGCCAGAGTGGGGACATGTTGCTGTTTCCAGGAGCCGCACAGAGTGGGGCAAGCCCTTGACCCCACTCCCTGGTGGGAGTTCGAGGGCCAGATTAAAACTTCTGGAGGGCCGGATATGGCCCTCGGGGCTTAGTTTGCCCACCCCCTGTCTTAAAGTCATGCCACTTTATATTGCTCTTTAGACATTTTTACAGTCCATGTACAGTATAATGCTCTCTATGTTTTTATTAATGTTCTACAGTTCAGGTCATAATGAGTAATCTTTGTTTTCTTGCTAGGTAAGTATTATTTCTACTGTGTTGGATTTTCACAATTATATATTCTGGAGTTCTGGCCTATATTTCCCTTTAAAAATAATAATAATTCAAACATGAAACAAACTAAAACAACAAACCACTGAAACTGGACTTTGTACAAAACTGGTGATTTTTCCTTCTCGTCCACGCGATGCCAGCCCACTGATGGCATGCTTGGGGATGGACACTCCCCCATCTTTGACCTTGTACTAAGGCTGAAAACCCCATTCATTTGGCGTCCTTCGGTATCAGAGATCAGCTTCTTTCTAAGACACCTGTCAGTCACTCACCCGGCTAAGAGACTCCAGCTGTCTTAAATAAAAGCAGATGTATTGGCAAATTATCAAAACGGATAGAAAAATCTCAAAATAAAGGCATCTCATCAGATCCTACAGAAAATATCACCAGAGCAGTCTAGATGCACTGCCCCTGGTGCAGAGCAGGGACTGAATTGTGACTGGGAGAATCACAATTTGGTCTCTTTTTCCCCCTTGTTCCACAGGGGAAATAAACTGCACCTGCCCTTTTCCTGGCACAGCTTACTTCCCCTCTCCGTTCCTGCTCAGTTGTGCTGGGCACTGGGCTGAGGTGAAGAACCACATTGCAGCCTATTCCCCACCTCCATTCCCCCATTCACCTGCACAGGAGGGAACAGGAGCCCTGTGATGGCTACTCTCCCCCCCATTCTGCTGCCTGCAATATGGATAACCCATGCAGGAAAGTAAGGGAGCTCCTTACACCCTCTTGCTTCTCTGTTCAGGAATGTAGCAAGGGTCACAGTCTAGATCTAAGGCCTGGTCTACACTATGACTTTAATTCGGATTTAGCAACGTTAAATCAAATTAACCCTGCACCCATCGACACAATGAAGCCATTTATTTCAAAATAAAGGGCTCTTTAAATCGATTTCTGTACTCCACCCTGACGAGCGGAGTAGCGCCAAAATCGATATTGTCATTTCGAATTAGGGTTAGTGTGGCCGCAATTCGATGATATTGGCCTCCGGGAGCTGTCCCACAGTGCACCATTGTGACCGCTCTGGACAGCAATCTGAACTCGGATGCACTGGCCAGGTAGACAGGAAAAGCCCCGCGAACATTTTAATTTCATTTCCTGTTTGCCCAGCGTGGAGAGCACAGGTGACCACAGATAGCTCAGCTCATCAGCATAGGTAACCATGCAGGCCGATAATCGAAAAAGAGCACCAGCATGGACCGTACGGGAGGTACTGGATCTGATCGCTATATGGGGAGAGGATTCAGTGCTAGCAGAACTTCGTTTGAAAAGACGAAATGCCAAAACTTTTGAAAAAAATCTCCAAGGGCATGATGGAGAGAGGCCACAATAGGGACGCAGATCAGTGCCGCGTGAAAGTCAAGGAGCTCAGACAAGCCTATCAGAAAACAAAGGAGGCAAACGGTCGCTCCGGGTCAGAGCTGCAGACATGCCGCTTCTACGCTGAGCTGCATGCAATTCTAGGGGGGGGGCCGCCACCACTACCCCACCTCTGACCGCAGATTCCGAGGCGGGGATAATCTCATCAGCTACACCTGAGGATTCTGCGGACGGGGAAGAGGAGTAGGAGGAGGAGGACGACGAGTTTGCGGAGAGCACCTAGCACTCCGTTCTCCCCAACAGCCAGGATCTTTTTCTCAGCCTGACTGAAGTACCCTCCCAAGCCAATATCCAAGACCATGACCCCATGGAAGGGACCTCAGGTGAGTTTACCTTTTAAAATATAAAAGTTGCTTTTAAAACAAGCGTTTTTTAATGATTACTTTGCCCTGAGGACTTGGGATGCATTCGCGGCCAGTACAGCTATTGGAAAAGTCTGTTAACATGTCTGGGGATGGAGCGGAAATCCTCCAGGGACATCTCCATGAAGCTCTCCTGGAGGTACTCCAAAAGCCTTGCCACAAGCTTTCTGGGCAGTGCAGCCTTATTCCATCCTCCATGGTAGGACACTTGACCACACCATGCTTGCAGCAAGTAATCTGGTATCATTGCATTACAAAGCCTGGCAGCGTATGGTCCCAGTGTTTGCTGGCATTCAAGCAACATCCGTTCTTTATCTCGCTGTGTAATCCTCAGGAGAGTGATATCGCTAATGGTAACCTGGTTGAAATATGGGAATTTAATTAAGGGGACAGAGGTGGCCATTCCTACTGGGCTGTTTGCCTGTGGCTGAAAAGAAATCCTTCCCTGCAGTTAGCCAAGC